>NW_026961939.1:0-43213 GCF_036172605.1 Pelobates fuscus | reverse complement strand
TTCAAAAATACATCCATATACGCCTGCTCATTCCACTTGATTTCTGCCGCCAGAGACCTGAACTCTAGTGCATAATCCACCAGTGTTTGGTTCTCCTGTCTCAGGCGCAACAGTAATCTGGCTGCATTAACCTTTCTACCTGGAGGGTCAAATGTTCTTCTAAAAGCAGCTACAAATGCGTTATAGTTATAAACTAATGGATTATCGTTCTCCCATAGTGGGTTGGCCCATCTCAGAGCTTTCTCAATGAGTAGGGTGATAATAAATCCTACTTTTGCCCTATCTGTAGGATAAGAGCGATGTTGCAATTCAAAGTGGATACTAATTTGGTTTAAAAAACCACGACACTTCTCAGGAGCCCCACCATAGCGTACTGGGGGGGTAATGTGAGAAGAAGCACCCACTGTGGCTACCTCTAGACCTGAACCGACAGGAGAAACAGGGGTATTACGTATCTCCTCTGGTGGGTTATTGGCACAAGCTAATAGAGCCTGTAGCGCAAGCGCCATCTGATCCATTCTGTGATCCATGGCTTCAAACCTAGGATCAGGAGCAGCCAGCTGACTGTTTGTACTTGCAGGATCCATTGGCCCTGTCGTAATGTCAGGATCGGGACAGGGATCCACCACGCAGAGTACAAACAGTAGCCAGATACGTATACCGGACCTTAGAATGGCCGGACTAACGTAAGTAGTACAGTATAGAATGGTCAAAGACAAGCCGAGGTCGAGGGTAACAGAAGACAGGTAAGCGAGAGACAAGCCGAATCAAGGGTAACAGAGATAAGCAGAGTAAGGTAAACAAGCCGGGTCAAAACCAAAAGGGATAATAGAATACACAAGCACTGAGTGACTAGAACAAGCTAGAACCACGACAGGGCAATGAGCTAATGAAAGAAGCTCTGTTAAATACCCTGTTCAGAGCAGTAACCACGCCCCCAAGACGTCCTGATTGGTCCTGCAGCCATTGACTGACAGGTTGTTCCGGGGGAGTGTCCTGATGACTACTTCCTGCCTAGATGCTGTAAAAGGCAGTCACTCCCTCGCGGCCGGCCTAGCATGACCGGATAGACCGCGGGGAAGGGAGCCATCAGACCGTCTGGATGGAGGAACAGCTAAGTCTCTACCTCTTTCGGAGGTAGAGACCACAGGTACCCTGACAGTTTCAGACTCAGTAGGTAAAGGGCAGATAGTAGGTTTCAGACTCAGTAGGTAAAGGGCAGATAGTAGGTTTCAGACTCAGTAGATAAAGGGCAGATAGTAGGTTTCAGACTCAGTAGGTAAAGGGCAGATAGTAGGTTTCAGACTCAGTAGGTAAAGGGCAGATAGTAGGTTTCAGACTCAGTAGGTAAAGGGCAGATAGTAGGTTTCAGACTCAGTAGGTAAAGGGCAGATAGTAGGTTTCAGACTCAGTAGGTAAAGGGCAGATAGTAGGTTTCAGACTCAGTAGGTAAAGGGCAGATAGTAGGTTTCAGACTCAGTAGGTAAAGGGCAGATAGTAGGTTTCAGACTCAGTAGGTAAAGGGCAGATAGTAGGTTTCAGACTCAGTAGGTAAAGGGCAGATAGTAGGTTTCAGACTCAGTAGGTAAAGGGCAGATTGTAGGTTTCATACTCAGTAGGTAAAGGGCAGATAGTAGGTTTTAGACTCAGTAGGTAAAGGGCAGATAGTAGGTTTCAGACTCAGTAGGTAAAGGGCAGATAGTAAGTTTCAGACTCAGTAGGTAAAGGGCAGATAGTAGGTTTCAGACTCCGTAGGTAAAGGGCAGATAGTAGGTTTCAGACTTAGTAGGTAAAGGGCAGATAGTAGGTTTCAGACTCAGTAGGTAAAGGGCAGATAGTAGGTTTCAGACTCAGTAGGTAAAAGGCAGATAGTAGGTTTCAGACTCAGTAAGTAAAGGGCAGATAGTAGGTTTCAGACTCAGTAGGTAAAGGGCAGATAGTAGGTTTCAGACTCAGTAGGTAAAGGGCAGATAGTAGGTTTCAGACTCAGTAGGTAAAGGGCAGATAGTAGGTTTCAGACTCAGTAGGTAAAAGGCAGATAGTAGGTTTCAGACTCAGTAAGTAAAGGGCAGATAGTAAGTTTCAGACTCAGTAGGTAAAGGGCAGATAGTAGGTTTCAGACTCAGTAGGTAAAGGGCAGATAGTAGGTTTCAGACTCAGTAGGTAAAGGGCAGATAGTAGGTTTCAGACTCAGTAGGTAAAGGGCAGATAGTAGGTTTCAGACTCAGTAGGTAAAGGGCAGATAGTAGGTTTCAGACTCAGTAGGTAAAGGGCAGATAGTAGGTTTCAGACTCAGTAGGTAAAGGGCAGATAGTAGGTTTCAGACTCAGTAGGTAAAGGGCAGATAGTAGGTTTCAGACTCCGTAGGTAAAGGGCAGATAGTAGGTTTCAGACTCAGTAGGTAAAGGGCAGATAGTAGGTTTCAGACTCAGTAGGTAAAGGGCAGATAGTAGGTTTCAGACTCAGTAGGTAAAGGGCAGATAGTAGGTTTCAGACTCAGTAGGTAAAGGGCAGATAGTAGGTTTCAGACTCAGTAGGTAAAGGGCAGATAGTAGGTTTCAGACTCCGTAGGTAAAGGGCAGATAGTAGGTTTCAGACTCAGTAGGTAAAGGGCAGATAGCAGGTTTCAGACTCAGTAGGTAAAGGGCAGATAGTCGGTATTAGACTCAGTAGGTAAAGGGCAGTTAGTAGGTTTCAGACTCAGTAGGTAAAGGGCAGATAGTAGGTTTCAGACTCAGTAGGTAAATGGCAGATAGTAGGTTTCAGACTCAGTAGATAAAGGGCAGATAGTAGGTTTCAGACTCAGTAGGTAAAGGGCAGATAGTAGGTTTCACACTCAGTAGGTAAAGGGCAGATAGTAGGTTTCAGACTCCGTAGGTAAAGGGCAGATATTAGGTTTCAGACTCAGTAGGTAAAGGGCAGATAGTAGGTTTCAGACTCAGTAGGTAAAGGGCAGATAGTAGGTTTCACACTCAGTAGGTAAAGGGCAGATAGTAGGTTTCAGACTCCGTAGGTAAAGGGCAGATAGTAGGTTTCAGACTCAGTAGGTAAAGGGCAGATAGTAGGTTTCAGACTCAGTAGGTAAAAGGCAGATAGTAGGTTTCAGACTCAGTAAGTAAAGGGCAGATAGTAAGTTTCAGACTCAGTAGGTAAAGGGCAGATAGTAGGTTTCAGACTCCGTAGGTAAAGGGCAGATAGTAGGTTTCAGACTTAGTAGGTAAAGGGCAGATAGTAGGTTTCAGACTCAGTAGATAAAGGGCAGATAGTAGGTTTCAGACTCAGTAGGTAAAGGGCAGATAGTAGGTTTCAGACTCAGTAGGTAAAGGGCAGATTGCAGGTTTCAGACTCAGTAGGTAAAGGGCAGATAGTAGGTTTCAGACTCAGTAGGTAAAGGGCAGATAGTAGGTTTCAGACTCAGTAGGTAAAGGGCAGATAGTAGGTTTCAGGCTTAGTAGGTAAAGGGCAGATAGTAGGTTTCAGACTCCGTAGGTAAAGGGCAGATTGCAGGTTTCAGACTCAGTAGGTAAAGGACAGATAGTAGGTTTCAGACTCAGTAGGTAAAGGGCAGATAGTAGGTTTCAGACTCAGTAGGTAAAGGGCAGATAGTAGGTTTCAGACTCAGTAGGTAAAGGGCAGATAGTAGGTTTCAGACTCAGTAGGTAAAGGGCAGATAGTAGGTTTCAGACTCAGTAGGTAAAGGGCAGATAGTAGGTTTCAGACTCAGTAGGTAAAGGGCAGATAGTAGGTTTCAGACTCAGTAGGTAAAGGGCAGATAGTAGGTTTCAGACTCAGTAGGTAAAGGGCAGATAGTAGGTTTCAGACTCAGTAGGTAAAGGGCAGATAGTAGGTTTCAGACTCAGTAGGTAAAGGGCAGATAGTAGGTTTCAGACTCAGTAGGTAAAGGGCAGATAGTAGGTTTCAGACTCAGTAGGTAAAGGGCAGATAGTAGGTTTCAGACTCAGTAGGTAAAGGGCAGATAGTAGGTTTCAGACTCAGTAGGTAAAGGGCAGATTGTAGGTTTCATACTCAGTAGGTAAAGGGCAGATAGTAGGTTTTAGACTCAGTAGGTAAAGGGCAGATAGTAGGTTTCAGACTCAGTAGGTAAAGGGCAGATAGTAAGTTTCAGACTCAGTAGGTAAAGGGCAGATAGTAGGTTTCAGACTCCGTAGGTAAAGGGCAGATAGTAGGTTTCAGACTTAGTAGGTAAAGGGCAGATAGTAGGTTTCAGACTCAGTAGGTAAAGGGCAGATAGTAGGTTTCAGACTCAGTAGGTAAAAGGCAGATAGTAGGTTTCAGACTCAGTAAGTAAAGGGCAGATAGTAGGTTTCAGACTCAGTAGGTAAAGGGCAGATAGTAGGTTTCAGACTCAGTAGGTAAAGGGCAGATAGTAGGTTTCAGACTCAGTAGGTAAAGGGCAGATAGTAGGTTTCAGACTCAGTAGGTAAAAGGCAGATAGTAGGTTTCAGACTCAGTAAGTAAAGGGCAGATAGTAAGTTTCAGACTCAGTAGGTAAAGGGCAGATAGTAGGTTTCAGACTCAGTAGGTAAAGGGCAGATAGTAGGTTTCAGACTCAGTAGGTAAAGGGCAGATAGTAGGTTTCAGACTCAGTAGGTAAAGGGCAGATAGTAGGTTTCAGACTCAGTAAGTAAAGGGCAGATAGTAGGTTTCAGACTCAGTAGGTAAAGGGCAGATAGTAGGTTTATGACTCAGTAGGTAAAGGGCAGATAGTAGGTTTCAGACTCAGTAGGTAAAGGGCAGATTGTAGGTTTCATACTCAGTAGGTAAAGGGCAGATAGTAGGTTTTAGACTCAGTAGGTAAAGGGCAGATAGTAGGTTTCAGACTCAGTAGGTAAAGGGCAGATAGTAAGTTTCAGACTCAGTAGGTAAAGGGCAGATAGTAGGTTTCAGACTCCGTAGGTAAAGGGCAGATAGTAGGTTTCAGACTTAGTAGGTAAAGGGCAGATAGTAGGTTTCAGACTCAGTAGATAAAGGGCAGATAGTAGGTTTCAGACTCAGTAGGTAAAGGGCAGATAGTAGGTTTCAGACTCAGTAGGTAAAGGGCAGATTGCAGGTTTCAGACTCAGTAGGTAAAGGGCAGATAGTAGGTTTCAGACTCAGTAGGTAAAGGGCAGATAGTAGGTTTCAGACTCAGTAGGTAAAGGGCAGATAGTAGGTTTCAGGCTTAGTAGGTAAAGGGCAGATAGTAGGTTTCAGACTCCGTAGGTAAAGGGCAGATTGCAGGTTTCAGACTCAGTAGGTAAAGGGCAGATAGTAGGTTTCAGACTCAGTAGGTAAAGGGCAGATAGTAGGTTTCAGACTCAGTAGGTAAAGGGCAGATAGTAGGTTTCAGACTCAGTAGGTAAAGGGCAGATAGTAGGTTTCAGACTCAGTAGGTAAAGGGCAGATAGTAGGTTTCAGACTCAGTAGGTAAAGGGCAGATAGTAGGTTTCAGACTCAGTAGGTAAAGGGCAGATAGTAGGTTTCAGACTCAGTAGGTAAAGGGCAGATAGTAGGTTTCAGACTCAGTAGGTAAAGGGCAGATAGTAGGTTTCAGACTCAGTAGGTAAAGGGCAGATAGTAGGTTTCAGACTCAGTAGGTAAAGGGCAGATAGTAGGTTTCAGACTCAGTAGGTAAAGGGCAGATAGTAGGTTTCAGACTCAGTAGGTAAAGGGCAGATAGTAGGTTTCAGACTCAGTAGGTAAAGGGCAGATAGTAGGTTTCAGACTCAGTAGGTAAAGGGCAGATTGTAGGTTTCATACTCAGTAGGTAAAGGGCAGATAGTAGGTTTTAGACTCAGTAGGTAAAGGGCAGATAGTAGGTTTCAGACTCAGTAGGTAAAGGGCAGATAGTAAGTTTCAGACTCAGTAGGTAAAGGGCAGATAGTAGGTTTCAGACTCCGTAGGTAAAGGGCAGATAGTAGGTTTCAGACTTAGTAGGTAAAGGGCAGATAGTAGGTTTCAGACTCAGTAGGTAAAGGGCAGATAGTAGGTTTCAGACTCAGTAGGTAAAAGGCAGATAGTAGGTTTCAGACTCAGTAAGTAAAGGGCAGATAGTAGGTTTCAGACTCAGTAGGTAAAGGGCAGATAGTAGGTTTCAGACTCAGTAGGTAAAGGGCAGATAGTAGGTTTCAGACTCAGTAGGTAAAGGGCAGATAGTAGGTTTCAGACTCAGTAGGTAAAAGGCAGATAGTAGGTTTCAGACTCAGTAAGTAAAGGGCAGATAGTAAGTTTCAGACTCAGTAGGTAAAGGGCAGATAGTAGGTTTCAGACTCAGTAGGTAAAGGGCAGATAGTAGGTTTCAGACTCAGTAGGTAAAGGGCAGATAGTAGGTTTCAGACTCAGTAGGTAAAGGGCAGATAGTAGGTTTCAGACTCAGTAGGTAAAGGGCAGATAGTAGGTTTCAGACTCAGTAGGTAAAGGGCAGATAGTAGGTTTCAGACTCAGTAGGTAAAGGGCAGATAGTAGGTTTCAGACTCAGTAGGTAAAGGGCAGATAGTAGGTTTCAGACTCAGTAGGTAAAGGGCAGATAGTAGGTTTCAGACTCCGTAGGTAAAGGGCAGATAGTAGGTTTCAGACTCAGTAGGTAAAGGGCAGATAGTAGGTTTCAGACTCAGTAGGTAAAGGGCAGATAGTAGGTTTCAGACTCAGTAGGTAAAGGGCAGATAGTAGGTTTCAGACTCAGTAGGTAAAGGGCAGATAGTAGGTTTCAGACTCAGTAGGTAAAGGGCAGATAGTAGGTTTCAGACTCCGTAGGTAAAGGGCAGATAGTAGGTTTCAGACTCAGTAGGTAAAGGGCAGATAGCAGGTTTCAGACTCAGTAGGTAAAGGGCAGATAGTCGGTATTAGACTCAGTAGGTAAAGGGCAGTTAGTAGGTTTCAGACTCAGTAGGTAAAGGGCAGATAGTAGGTTTCAGACTCAGTAGGTAAATGGCAGATAGTAGGTTTCAGACTCAGTAGATAAAGGGCAGATAGTAGGTTTCAGACTCAGTAGGTAAAGGGAAGATAGTAGGTTTCACACTCAGTAGGTAAAGGGCAGATAGTAGGTTTCAGACTCAGTAGGTAAAGGGCAGATAGTAGGTTTATGACTCAGTAGGTAAAGGGCAGATAGTAGGTTTCAGACTCAGTAGGTAAAGGGCAGATAGTAGGTTTCACACTCAGTAGGTAAAGGGCAGATAGTAGGTTTCAGACTCCGTAGGTAAAGGGCAGATAGTAGGTTTCAGACTCAGTAGGTAAAGGGCAGATAGTAGGTTTCAGACTCAGTAGGTAAAGGGCAGATAGTAGGTTTCAGACTCAGTAGGTAAAAGGCAGATAGTAGGTTTCAGACTCAGTAAGTAAAGGGCAGATAGTAGGTTTCAGACTCAGTAGGTAAAGGGCAGATAGTAGGTTTCAGACTCAGTAGGTAAAGGGCAGATAGTAGGTTTCAGACTCAGTAGGTAAAGGGCAGATAGTAGGTTTCAGACTCAGTAGGTAAAAGGCAGATAGTAGGTTTCAGACTCAGTAAGTAAAGGGCAGATAGTAAGTTTCAGACTCAGTAGGTAAAGGGCAGATAGTAGGTTTCAGACTCAGTAGGTAAAGGGCAGATAGTAGGTTTCAGACTCAGTAGGTAAAGGGCAGATAGTAGGTTTCAGACTCAGTAGGTAAAGGGCAGATAGTAGGTTTCAGACTCAGTAGGTAAAGGGCAGATAGTAGGTTTCAGACTCAGTAGGTAAAGGGCAGATAGTAGGTTTCAGACTCAGTAGGTAAAGGGCAGATAGTAGGTTTCAGACTCAGTAGTTAAAGGGCAGATAGTAGGTTTCAGACTCAGTAGGTAAAGGGCAGATTGCAGGTTTCAGACCCAGTAGGTGAAGGGCAGATTGCAGGTTTCAGACTCAGTAGGTAAAGGGCAGATAGTAGGTTTCAGACTCAGTAGGTAAAGGGCAGATAGTAGGTTTCAGACTCAGTAGGTAAAGGGCAGATAGTAGGTTTCAGACTCAGTAGGTAAAGGGCAGATAGTAGGTTTCAGACTCAGTAGGTAAAGGGCAGATAGTAGGTTTCAGACTCAGTAGGTAAAGGGCAGATAGTAGGTTTCAGACTCAGTAGGTAAAGGGCAGATAGTAGGTTTCAGACTCAGTAGGTAAAGGGCAGATAGTAGGTTTCAGACTCAGTAGGTAAAGGGCAGATAGTAGGTTTCAGACTCCGTAGGTAAAGGGCAGATAGTAGGTTTCAGACTCCGTAGGTAAAGGGCAGATAGTAGGTTTCAGACTCAGTAGGTAAAGGGCAGATAGTAGGTTTCAGACTCAGTAGGTAAAGGGCAGATAGTAGGTTTCAGACTCAGTAGGTAAAGGGCAGATAGTAGGTTTCAGACTCAGTAGGTAAAGGGCAGATAGTAGGTTTCAGACTCAGTAGGTAAAGGGCAGATATTAGGTTTCAGACTCCGTAGGTAAAGGGCAGATAGTAGGTTTCAGACTCAGTAGGTAAAGGGCAGATAGCAGGTTTCAGACTCAGTAGGTAAAGGGCAGATAGTCGGTATTAGACTCAGTAGGTAAAGGGCAGTTAGTAGGTTTCAGACTCAGTAGGTAAAGGGCAGATAGTAGGTTTCAGACTCAGTAGGTAAATGGCAGATAGTAGGTTTCAGACTCAGTAGATAAAGGGCAGATAGTAGGTTTCAGATTCAGTAGGTAAAGGGCAGATAGTAGGTTTCACACTCAGTAGGTAAAGGGCAGATAGTAGGTTTCAGACTCCGTAGGTAAAGGGCAGATATTAGGTTTCAGACTCAGTAGGTAAAGGGCAGATAGTAGGTTTCAGACTCAGTAGGTAAAGGGCAGATAGTAGGTTTCAGACTCAGTAGGTAAAGGGCAGATAGTAGGTTTCAGACTCAGTAGGTAAAGGGCAGATAGTAGGTTTCAGACTCAGTAGGTAAAGGGCAGATTGTAGGTTTCATACTCAGTAGGTAAAGGGCAGATAGTAGGTTTTAGACTCAGTAGGTAAAGGGCAGATAGTAGGTTTCAGACTCAGTAGGTAAAGGGCAGATAGTAAGTTTCAGACTCAGTAGGTAAAGGGCAGATAGTAGGTTTCAGACTCCGTAGGTAAAGGGCAGATAGTAGGTTTCAGACTTAGTAGGTAAAGGGCAGATAGTAGGTTTCAGACTCAGTAGGTAAAGGGCAGATAGTAGGTTTCAGACTCAGTAGGTAAAAGGCAGATAGTAGGTTTCAGACTCAGTAAGTAAAGGGCAGATAGTAGGTTTCAGACTCAGTAGGTAAAGGGCAGATAGTAGGTTTCAGACTCAGTAGGTAAAGGGCAGATAGTAGGTTTCAGACTCAGTAGGTAAAGGGCAGATAGTAGGTTTCAGACTCAGTAGGTAAAAGGCAGATAGTAGGTTTCAGACTCAGTAAGTAAAGGGCAGATAGTAAGTTTCAGACTCAGTAGGTAAAGGGCAGATAGTAGGTTTCAGACTCAGTAGGTAAAGGGCAGATAGTAGGTTTCAGACTCAGTAGGTAAAGGGCAGATAGTAGGTTTCAGACTCAGTAGGTAAAGGGCAGATAGTAGGTTTCAGACTCAGTAAGTAAAGGGCAGATAGTAGGTTTCAGACTCAGTAGGTAAAGGGCAGATAGTAGGTTTATGACTCAGTAGGTAAAGGGCAGATAGTAGGTTTCAGACTCAGTAGGTAAAGGGCAGATTGTAGGTTTCATACTCAGTAGGTAAAGGGCAGATAGTAGGTTTTAGACTCAGTAGGTAAAGGGCAGATAGTAGGTTTCAGACTCAGTAGGTAAAGGGCAGATAGTAAGTTTCAGACTCAGTAGGTAAAGGGCAGATAGTAGGTTTCAGACTCCGTAGGTAAAGGGCAGATAGTAGGTTTCAGACTTAGTAGGTAAAGGGCAGATAGTAGGTTTCAGACTCAGTAGATAAAGGGCAGATAGTAGGTTTCAGACTCAGTAGGTAAAGGGCAGATAGTAGGTTTCAGACTCAGTAGGTAAAGGGCAGATTGCAGGTTTCAGACTCAGTAGGTAAAGGGCAGATAGTAGGTTTCAGACTCAGTAGGTAAAGGGCAGATAGTAGGTTTCAGACTCAGTAGGTAAAGGGCAGATAGTAGGTTTCAGGCTTAGTAGGTAAAGGGCAGATAGTAGGTTTCAGACTCCGTAGGTAAAGGGCAGATTGCAGGTTTCAGACTCAGTAGGTAAAGGGCAGATAGTAGGTTTCAGACTCAGTAGGTAAAGGGCAGATAGTAGGTTTCAGACTCAGTAGGTAAAGGGCAGATAGTAGGTTTCAGACTCAGTAGGTAAAGGGCAGATAGTAGGTTTCAGACTCAGTAGGTAAAGGGCAGATAGTAGGTTTCAGACTCAGTAGGTAAAGGGCAGATAGTAGGTTTCAGACTCAGTAGGTAAAGGGCAGATAGTAGGTTTCAGACTCAGTAGGTAAAGGGCAGATAGTAGGTTTCAGACTCAGTAGGTAAAGGGCAGATAGTAGGTTTCAGACTCAGTAGGTAAAGGGCAGATAGTAGGTTTCAGACTCAGTAGGTAAAGGGCAGATAGTAGGTTTCAGACTCAGTAGGTAAAGGGCAGATAGTAGGTTTCAGACTCAGTAGGTAAAGGGCAGATAGTAGGTTTCAGACTCAGTAGGTAAAGGGCAGATAGTAGGTTTCAGACTCAGTAGGTAAAGGGCAGATTGTAGGTTTCATACTCAGTAGGTAAAGGGCAGATAGTAGGTTTTAGACTCAGTAGGTAAAGGGCAGATAGTAGGTTTCAGACTCAGTAGGTAAAGGGCAGATAGTAAGTTTCAGACTCAGTAGGTAAAGGGCAGATAGTAGGTTTCAGACTCCGTAGGTAAAGGGCAGATAGTAGGTTTCAGACTTAGTAGGTAAAGGGCAGATAGTAGGTTTCAGACTCAGTAGGTAAAGGGCAGATAGTAGGTTTCAGACTCAGTAGGTAAAAGGCAGATAGTAGGTTTCAGACTCAGTAAGTAAAGGGCAGATAGTAGGTTTCAGACTCAGTAGGTAAAGGGCAGATAGTAGGTTTCAGACTCAGTAGGTAAAGGGCAGATAGTAGGTTTCAGACTCAGTAGGTAAAGGGCAGATAGTAGGTTTCAGACTCAGTAGGTAAAAGGCAGATAGTAGGTTTCAGACTCAGTAAGTAAAGGGCAGATAGTAAGTTTCAGACTCAGTAGGTAAAGGGCAGATAGTAGGTTTCAGACTCAGTAGGTAAAGGGCAGATAGTAGGTTTCAGACTCAGTAGGTAAAGGGCAGATAGTAGGTTTCAGACTCAGTAGGTAAAGGGCAGATAGTAGGTTTCAGACTCAGTAGGTAAAGGGCAGATAGTAGGTTTCAGACTCAGTAGGTAAAGGGCAGATAGTAGGTTTCAGACTCAGTAGGTAAAGGGCAGATAGTAGGTTTCAGACTCAGTAGGTAAAGGGCAGATAGTAGGTTTCAGACTCAGTAGGTAAAGGGCAGATAGTAGGTTTCAGACTCCGTAGGTAAAGGGCAGATAGTAGGTTTCAGACTCAGTAGGTAAAGGGCAGATAGTAGGTTTCAGACTCAGTAGGTAAAGGGCAGATAGTAGGTTTCAGACTCAGTAGGTAAAGGGCAGATAGTAGGTTTCAGACTCAGTAGGTAAAGGGCAGATAGTAGGTTTCAGACTCAGTAGGTAAAGGGCAGATAGTAGGTTTCAGACTCCGTAGGTAAAGGGCAGATAGTAGGTTTCAGACTCAGTAGGTAAAGGGCAGATAGCAGGTTTCAGACTCAGTAGGTAAAGGGCAGATAGTCGGTATTAGACTCAGTAGGTAAAGGGCAGTTAGTAGGTTTCAGACTCAGTAGGTAAAGGGCAGATAGTAGGTTTCAGACTCAGTAGGTAAATGGCAGATAGTAGGTTTCAGACTCAGTAGATAAAGGGCAGATAGTAGGTTTCAGACTCAGTAGGTAAAGGGCAGATAGTAGGTTTCACACTCAGTAGGTAAAGGGCAGATAGTAGGTTTCAGACTCAGTAGGTAAAGGGCAGATAGTAGGTTTATGACTCAGTAGGTAAAGGGCAGATAGTAGGTTTCAGACTCAGTAGGTAAAGGGCAGATAGTAGGTTTCACACTCAGTAGGTAAAGGGCAGATAGTAGGTTTCAGACTCCGTAGGTAAAGGGCAGATAGTAGGTTTCAGACTCAGTAGGTAAAGGGCAGATAGTAGGTTTCAGACTCAGTAGGTAAAGGGCAGATAGTAGGTTTCAGACTCAGTAGGTAAAAGGCAGATAGTAGGTTTCAGACTCAGTAAGTAAAGGGCAGATAGTAGGTTTCAGACTCAGTAGGTAAAGGGCAGATAGTAGGTTTCAGACTCAGTAGGTAAAGGGCAGATAGTAGGTTTCAGACTCAGTAGGTAAAGGGCAGATAGTAGGTTTCAGACTCAGTAGGTAAAAGGCAGATAGTAGGTTTCAGACTCAGTAAGTAAAGGGCAGATAGTAAGTTTCAGACTCAGTAGGTAAAGGGCAGATAGTAGGTTTCAGACTCAGTAGGTAAAGGGCAGATAGTAGGTTTCAGACTCAGTAGGTAAAGGGCAGATAGTAGGTTTCAGACTCAGTAGGTAAAGGGCAGATAGTAGGTTTCAGACTCAGTAGGTAAAGGGCAGATAGTAGGTTTCAGACTCAGTAGGTAAAGGGCAGATAGTAGGTTTCAGACTCAGTAGGTAAAGGGCAGATAGTAGGTTTCAGACTCAGTAGTTAAAGGGCAGATAGTAGGT
This sequence comes from Pelobates fuscus, assembly GCF_036172605.1. Taxonomy (NCBI): domain Eukaryota; kingdom Metazoa; phylum Chordata; class Amphibia; order Anura; family Pelobatidae; genus Pelobates; species Pelobates fuscus. The sequence goes on along the minus strand of NW_026961939.1, from coordinate 30,524 downwards.
TTCAGACTCAGTAGGTAAAGGGCAGATTGCAGGTTTCAGACCCAGTAGGTGAAGGGCAGATTGCAGGTTTCAGACTCAGTAGGTAAAGGGCAGATAGTAGGTTTCAGACTCAGTAGGTAAAGGGCAGATAGTAGGTTTCAGACTCAGTAGGTAAAGGGCAGATAGTAGGTTTCAGACTCAGTAGGTAAAGGGCAGATAGTAGGTTTCAGACTCAGTAGGTAAAGGGCAGATAGTAGGTTTCAGACTCAGTAGGTAAAGGGCAGATAGTAGGTTTCAGACTCAGTAGGTAAAGGGCAGATAGTAGGTTTCAGACTCAGTAGGTAAAGGGCAGATAGTAGGTTTCAGACTCAGTAGGTAAAGGGCAGATAGTAGGTTTCAGACTCCGTAGGTAAAGGGCAGATAGTAGGTTTCAGACTCCGTAGGTAAAGGGCAGATAGTAGGTTTCAGACTCAGTAGGTAAAGGGCAGATAGTAGGTTTCAGACTCAGTAGGTAAAGGGCAGATAGTAGGTTTCAGACTCAGTAGGTAAAGGGCAGATAGTAGGTTTCAGACTCAGTAGGTAAAGGGCAGATAGTAGGTTTCAGACTCAGTAGGTAAAGGGCAGATATTAGGTTTCAGACTCCGTAGGTAAAGGGCAGATAGTAGGTTTCAGACTCAGTAGGTAAAGGGCAGATAGCAGGTTTCAGACTCAGTAGGTAAAGGGCAGATAGTCGGTATTAGACTCAGTAGGTAAAGGGCAGTTAGTAGGTTTCAGACTCAGTAGGTAAAGGGCAGATAGTAGGTTTCAGACTCAGTAGGTAAATGGCAGATAGTAGGTTTCAGACTCAGTAGATAAAGGGCAGATAGTAGGTTTCAGATTCAGTAGGTAAAGGGCAGATAGTAGGTTTCACACTCAGTAGGTAAAGGGCAGATAGTAGGTTTCAGACTCCGTAGGTAAAGGGCAGATATTAGGTTTCAGACTCAGTAGGTAAAGGGCAGATAGTAGGTTTCAGACTCAGTAGGTAAAGGGCAGATAGTAGGTTTCACACTCAGTAGGTAAAGGGCAGATAGTAGGTTTCAGACTCCGTAGGTAAAGGGCAGATAGTAGGTTTCAGACTCAGTAGGTAAAGGGCAGATAGTAGGTTTCAGACTCAAAAGGTAAAAGGCAGATAGTAGGTTTCAGACTCAGTAAGTAAAGGGCAGATAGTAGGTTTCAGACTCAGTAGGTAAAGGGCAGATAGTAGGTTTCAGACTCAGTAGGTAAAGGGCAGATAGTAGGTTTCAGACTCAGTAGGTAAAGGGCAGATAGTAGGTTTCAGACTCAGTAGGTAAAGGGCAGATAGTAGGTTTCAGACTCCGTAGGTAAAGGGCAGATAGTAGGTTTCAGACTCCGTAGGTAAAGGGCAGATAGTAGGTTTCAGACTCAGTAGGTAAAGGGCAGATAGTAGGTTTCAGACTCAGTAGGTAAAGGGCAGATAGTAGGTTTCAGACTCAGTAGGTAAAGGGCAGATAGTAGGTTTCAGACTCCGTAGGTAAAGGGCAGATAGTAGGTTTCAGACTCAGTAGGTAAAGGGCAGATATTAGGTTTCAGACTCCGTAGGTAAAGGGCAGATAGTAGGTTTCAGACTCAGTAGGTAAAGGGCAGATAGCAGGTTTCAGACTCAGTAGGTAAAGGGCAGATAGTCGGTATTAGACTCAGTAGGTAAAGGGCAGTTAGTAGGTTTCAGACTCAGTAGGTAAAGGGCAGATAGTAGGTTTCAGACTCAGTAGGTAAATGGCAGATAGTAGGTTTCAGACTCAGTAGATAAAGGGCAGATAGTAGGTTTCAGACTCAGTAGGTAAAGGGCAGATAGTAGGTTTCACACTCAGTAGGTAAAGGGCAGATAGTAGGTTTCAGACTCCGTAGGTAAAGGGCAGATATTAGGTTTCAGACTCAGTAGGTAAAGGGCAGATAGTAGGTTTCAGACTCAGTAGGTAAAGGGCAGATAGTAGGTTTCACACTCAGTAGGTAAAGGGCAGATAGTAGGTTTCAGACTCCGTAGGTAAAGGGCAGATAGTAAGTTTCAGACTCAGTAGGTAAAGGGCAGATAGTAGGTTTCAGACTCAGTAGGTAAAAGGCAGATAGTAGGTTTCAGACTCAGTAAGTAAAGGGCAGATAGTAGGTTTCAGACTCAGTAGGTAAAGGGCAGATAGTAGGTTTCAGACTCAGTAGGTAAAGGGCAGATAGTAGGTTTCAGACTCAGTAGGTAAAGGGCAGATAGTAGGTTTCACACTCAGTAGGTAAAGGGCAGATAGTAGGTTTCAGACTCCGTAGGTAAAGGGCAGATAGTAGGTTTCAGACTCAGTAGGTAAAGGGCAGATAGTAGGTTTCAGACTCAGTAGGTAAAGGGCAGATAGTAGATTTCAGACTCAGTAGGTAAAGGGCAGATAGTAGGTTTCAGACTCAGTAGGTAAAGGGCAGATAGTAGGTTTCAGACTCAGTAGGTAAAAGGCAGATAGTAGGTTTCAGACTCAGTAAGTAAAGGGCAGATAGTAGGTTTCAGACTCAGTAGGTAAAGGGCAGATAGTAGGTTTCAGACTCAGTAGGTAAAGGGCAGATAGTAGGTTTCAGACTCAGTAGGTAAAGGGCAGATAGTAGGTTTCAGACTCAGTAGGTAAAAGGCAGATAGTAGGTTTCAGACTCAGTAAGTAAAGGGCAGATAGTAAGTTTCAGACTCAGTAGGTAAAGGGCAGATAGTAGGTTTCAGACTCAGTAGGTAAAGGGCAGATAGTAGGTTTCAGACTCAGTAGGTAAAGGGCAGATAGTAGGTTTCAGACTCAGTAGGTAAAGGGCAGATAGTAGGTTTCAGACTCAGTAGGTAAAGGGCAGATAGTAGGTTTCACACTCAGTAGGTAAAGGGCAGATAGTAGGTTTCAGACTCAGTAGGTAAAGGGCAGATAGTAGGTTTCAGACTCAGTAGGTAAAGGGCAGATAGTAGGTTTCAGACTCAGTAGGTAAAGGGCAGATTGCAGGTTTCAGACCCAGTAGGTAAAGGGCAGATTGCAGGTTTCAGACTCAGTAGGTAAAGGGCAGATAGTAGGTTTCAGACTCAGTAGGTAAAGGGCAGATAGTAGGTTTCAGACTCAGTAGGTAAAGGGCAGATAGTAGGTTTCAGACTCAGTAGGTAAAGGGCAGATAGTAGGTTTCAGACTCAGTAGGTAAAGGGCAGATAGTAGGTTTCAGACTCAGTAGGTAAAGGGCAGATAGTAGGTTTCAGACTCAGTAGGTAAAGGGCAGATAGTAGGTTTCAGACTCAGTAGGTAAAGGGCAGATAGTAGGTTTCAGACTCAGTAGGTAAAGGGCAGATAGTAGGTTTCAGACTCAGTAGGTAAAGGGCAGATAGTAGGTTTCAGACTCCGTAGGTAAAGGGCAGATAGTAGGTTTCAGACTCAGTAGGTAAAGGGCAGATAGTAGGTTTCAGACTCAGTAGGTAAAGGGCAGATAGTAGGTTTCAGACTCAGTAGGTAAAGGGCAGATAGTAGGTTTCAGACTCAGTAGGTAAAGGGCAGATAGTAGGTTTCAGACTCAGTAGGTAAAGGGCAGATATTAGGTTTCAGACTCCGTAGGTAAAGGGCAGATAGTAGGTTTCAGACTCAGTAGGTAAAGGGCAGATAGCAGGTTTCAGACTCAGTAGGTAAAGGGCAGATAGTCGGTATTAGACTCAGTAGGTAAAGGGCAGTTAGTAGGTTTCAGACTCAGTAGGTAAAGGGCAGATAGTAGGTTTCAGACTCAGTAGGTAAATGGCAGATAGTAGGTTTCAGACTCAGTAGATAAAGGGCAGATAGTAGGTTTCAGACTCAGTAGGGAAAGGGCAGATAGTAGGTTTCACACTCAGTAGGTAAAGGGCAGATAGTAGGTTTCAGACTCCGTAGGTAAAGGGCAGATATTAGGTTTCAGACTCAGTAGGTAAAGGGCAGATAGTAGGTTTCAGACTCAGTAGGTAAAGGGCAGATAGTAGGTTTCACACTCAGTAGGTAAAGGGCAGATAGTAGGTTTCAGACTCCGTAGGTAAAGGGCAGATAGTAGGTTTCAGACTCAGTAGGTAAAGGGCAGATAGTAGGTTTCAGACTCAGTAGGTAAAAGGCAGATAGTAGGTTTCAGACTCAGTAAGTAAAGGGCAGATAGTAGGTTTCAGACTCAGTAGGTAAAGGGCAGATAGTAGGTTTCAGACTCAGTAGGTAAAGGGCAGATAGTAGGTTTCAGACTCAGTAGGTAAAGGGCAGATAGTAGGTTTCACACTCAGTAGGTAAAGGGCAGATAGTAGGTTTCAGACTCCGTAGGTAAAGGGCAGATAGTAGGTTTCAGACTCAGTAGGTAAAGGGCAGATAGTAGGTTTCAGACTCAGTAGGTAAAGGGCAGATAGTAGGTTTCAGACTCAGTAGGTAAAGGGCAGATAGTAGGTTTCAGACTCAGTAGGTAAAGGGCAGATAGTAGGTTTCAGACTCAGTAGGTAAAAGGCAGATAGTAGGTTTCAGACTCAGTAAGTAAAGGGCAGATAGTAGGTTTCAGACTCAGTAGGTAAAGGGCAGATAGTAGGTTTCAGACTCAGTAGGTAAAGGGCAGATAGTAGGTTTCAGACTCAGTAGGTAAAGGGCAGATAGTAGGTTTCAGACTCAGTAGGTAAAAGGCAGATAGTAGGTTTCAGACTCAGTAAGTAAAGGGCAGATAGTAAGTTTCAGACTCAGTAAGTAAAGGGCAGATAGTAAGTTTCAGACTCAGTAGGTAAAGGGCAGATAGTAGGTTTCAGACTCAGTAGGTAAAGGGCAGATAGTAGGTTTCAGACTCAGTAGGTAAAGGGCAGATAGTAGGTTTCAGACTCAGTAGGTAAAGGGCAGATAGTAGGTTTCAGACTCAGTAGGTAAAGGGCAGATAGTAGGTTTCAGACTCAGTAGGTAAAGGGCAGATAGTAGGTTTCAGACTCAGTAGGTAAAGGGCAGATAGTAGGTTTCAGACTCAGTAGGTAAAGGGCAGATTGCAGGTTTCAGACCCAGTAGGTAAAGGGCAGATTGCAGGTTTCAGACTCAGTAGGTAAAGGGCAGATAGTAGGTTTCAGACTCAGTAGGTAAAGGGCAGATAGTAGGTTTCAGACTCAGTAGGTAAAAGGCAGATAGTAGGTTTCAGACTCAGTAAGTAAAGGGCAGATAGTAGGTTTCAGACTCAGTAGGTAAAGGGCAGATAGTAGGTTTCAGACTCAGTAGATAAAGGGCAGATAGTAGGTTTCAGACTCAGTAGGTAAAGGGCAGATAGTAGGTTTCACACTCAGTAGGTAAAGGGCAGATAGTAGGTTTCAGACTCCGTAGGTAAAGGGCAGATATTAGGTTTCAGACTCAGTAGGTAAAGGGCAGATAGTAGGTTTCAGACTCAGTAGGTAAAGGGCAGATAGTAGGTTTCACACTCAGTAGGTAAAGGGCAGATAGTAGGTTTCAGACTCCGTAGGTAAAGGGCAGATAGTAGGTTTCAGACTCAGTAGGTAAAGGGCAGATAGTAGGTTTCAGACTCAGTAGGTAAAAGGCAGATAGTAGGTTTCAGACTCAGTAAGTAAAGGGCAGATAGTAGGTTTCAGACTCAGTAGGTAAAGGGCAGATAGTAGGTTTATGACTCAGTAGGTAAAGGGCAGATAGTAGGTTTCAGACTCAGTAGGTAAAGGGCAGATAGTAGGTTTCACACTCAGTAGGTAAAGGGCAGATAGTAGGTTTCAGACTCCGTAGGTAAAGGGCAGATAGTAGGTTTCAGACTCAGTAGGTAAAGGGCAGATAGTAGGTTTCAGACTCAGTAGGTAAAGGGCAGATAGTAGGTTTCAGACTCAGTAGGTAAAGGGCAGATAGTAGGTTTCAGACTCAGTAGGTAAAGGGCAGATAGTAGGTTTCAGACTCAGTAGGTAAAAGGCAGATAGTAGGTTTCAGACTCAGTAAGTAAAGGGCAGATAGTAGGTTTCAGACTCAGTAGGTAAAGGGCAGATAGTAGGTTTCAGACTCAGTAGGTAAAGGGCAGATAGTAGGTTTCAGACTCAGTAGGTAAAGGGCAGATAGTAGGTTTCAGACTCAGTAGGTAAAAGGCAGATAGTAGGTTTCAGACTCAGTAAGTAAAGGGCAGATAGTAAGTTTCAGACTCAGTAGGTAAAGGGCAGATAGTAGGTTTCAGACTCAGTAGGTAAAGGGCAGATAGTAGGTTTCAGACTCAGTAGGTAAAGGGCAGATAGTAGGTTTCAGACTCAGTAGGTAAAGGGCAGATAGTAGGTTTCAGACTCAGTAGGTAAAGGGCAGATAGTAGGTTTCAGACTCAGTAGGTAAAGGGCAGATTGTAGGTTTCATACTCAGTAGGTAAAGGGCAGATAGTAGGTTTTAGACTCAGTAGGTAAAGGGCAGATAGTAGGTTTCAGACTCAGTAGGTAAAGGGCAGATAGTAAGTTTCAGACTCAGTAGGTAAAGGGCAGATAGTAGGTTTCAGACTCCGTAGGTAAAGGGCAGATAGTAGGTTTCAGACTTAGTAGGTAAAGGGCAGATAGTAGGTTTCAGACTCAGTAGATAAAGGGCAGATAGTAGGTTTCAGACTCAGTAGGTAAAGGGCAGATAGTAGGTTTCAGACTCAGTAGGTAAAGGGCAGATTGCAGGTTTCAGACTCAGTAGGTAAAGGGCAGATAGTAGGTTTCAGACTCAGTAGGTAAAGGGCAGATAGTAGGTTTCAGACTCAGTAGGTAAAGGGCAGATAGTAGGTTTCAGGCTTAGTAGGTAAAGGGCAGATAGTAGGTTTCAGACTCCGTAGGTAAAGGGCAGATTGCAGGTTTCAGACTCAGTAGGTAAAGGGCAGATAGTAGGTTTCAGACTCAGTAGGTAAAGGGCAGATAGTAGGTTTCAGACTCAGTAGGTAAAGGGCAGATAGTAGGTTTCAGACTCAGTAGGTAAAGGGCAGATAGTAGGTTTCAGACTCAGTAGGTAAAGGGCAGATAGTAGGTTTCAGACTCAGTAGGTAAAGGGCAGATAGTAGGTTTCAGACTCAGTAGGTAAAGGGCAGATAGTAGGTTTCAGACTCAGTAGGTAAAGGGCAGATAGTAGGTTTCAGACTCCGTAGGTAAAGGGCAGATAGTAGGTTTCAGACTCAGTAGGTAAAGGGCAGATAGTAGGTTTCAGACTCAGTAGGTAAAGGGCAGATAGTAGGTTTCAGACTCAGTAGGTAAAGGGCAGATAGTAGGTTTCAGACTCAGTAGGTAAAGGGCAGATAGTAGGTTTCAGACTCAGTAGGTAAAGGGCAGATATTAGGTTTCAGACTCAGTAGGTAAAGGGCAGATAGTAGGTTTCAGACTCAGTAGGTAAAGGGCAGATAGTAGGTTTCAGACTCAGTAGGTAAAGGGCAGATAGTAGGTTTCAGACTCAGTAGGTAAAGGGCAGATAGTAGGTTTCAGACTCAGTAGGTAAAGGGCAGATATTAGGTTTCAGACTCCGTAGGTAAAGAGCAGATAGCAGGTTTCAGACTCAGTAGGTAAAGGGCAGATAGTCGGTATTAGACTCAGTAGGTAAAGGGCAGTTAGTAGGTTTCAGACTCAGTAGGTAAAGGGCAGATAGTAGGTTTCAGACTCAGTAGGTAAATGGCAGATAGTAGGTTTCAGACTCAGTAGATAAAGGGCAGATAGTAGGTTTCAGACTCAGTAGGTAAAGGGCAGATAGTAGGTTTCACACTCAGTAGGTAAAGGGCAGATAGTAGGTTTCAGACTCCGTAGGTAAAGGGCAGATATTAGGTTTCAGACTCAGTAGGTAAAGGGCAGATAGTAGGTTTCAGACTCAGTAGGTAAAGGGCAGATAGTAGGTTTCACACTCAGTAGGTAAAGGGCAGATAGTAGGTTTCAGACTCCGTAGGTAAAGGGCAGATAGTAGGTTTCAGACTCAGTAGGTAAAGGGCAGATAGTAGGTTTCAGACTCAGTAGGTAAAGGGCAGATAGTAGGTTTCAGACTCAGTAGGTAAAAGGCAGATAGTAGGTTTCAGACTCAGTAAGTAAAGGGCAGATAGTAGGTTTCAGACTCAGTAGGTAAAGGGCAGATAGTAGGTTTCACACTCAGTAGGTAAAGGGCAGATAGTAGGTTTCAGACTCAGTAGGTAAAGGGCAGATAGTAGGTTTCACACTCAGTAGGTAAAGGGCAGATAGTAGGTTTCAGACTCCGTAGGTAAAGGGCAGATAGTAGGTTTCAGACTCAGTAGGTAAAGGGCAGATAGTAGGTTTCAGACTCAGTAGGTAAAGGGCAGATAGTAGGTTTCAGACTCAGTAGGTAAAGGGCAGATAGTAGGTTTCAGACTCAGTAGGTAAAGGGCAGATAGTAGGTTTCAGACTCAGTAGGTAAAAGGCAGATAGTAGGTTTCAGACTCAGTAAGTAAAGGGCAGATAGTAGGTTTCAGACTCAGTAGGTAAAGGGCAGATAGTAGGTTTCAGACTCAGTAGGTAAAGGGCAGATAGTAGGTTTCAGACTCAGTAGGTAAAGGGCAGATAGTAGGTTTCAGACTCAGTAGGTAAAAGGCAGATAGTAGGTTTCAGACTCAGTAAGTAAAGGGCAGATAGTAAGTTTCAGACTCAGTAGGTAAAGGGCAGATAGTAGGTTTCAGACTCAGTAGGTAAAGGGCAGATAGTAGGTTTCAGACTCAGTAGGTAAAGGGCAGATAGTAGGTTTCAGACTCAGTAGGTAAAGGGCAGATAGTAGGTTTCAGACTCAGTAGGTAAAGGGCAGATAGTAGGTTTCACACTCAGTAGGTAAAGGGCAGATAGTAGGTTTCAGACTCAGTAGGTAAAGGGCAGATAGTAGGTTTCAGACTCAGTAGGTAAAGGGCAGATAGTAGGTTTCAGACTCAGTAGGTAAAGGGCAGATTGCAGGTTTCAGACCCAGTAGGTAAAGGGCAGATTGCAGGTTTCAGACTCAGTAGGTAAAGGGCAGATAGTAGGTTTCAGACTCAGTAGGTAAAGGGCAGATAGTAGGTTTCAGACTCAGTAGGTAAAGGGCAGATAGTAGGTTTCAGACTCAGTAGGTAAAGGGCAGATAGTAGGTTTCAGACTCAGTAGGTAAAGGGCAGATAGTAGGTTTCAGACTCAGTAGGTAAAGGGCAGATAGTAGGTTTCAGACTCAGTAGGTAAAGGGCAGATAGTAGGTTTCAGACTCAGTAGGTAAAGGGCAGATAGTAGGTTTCAGACTCAGTAGGTAAAGGGCAGATAGTAGGTTTCAGACTCAGTAGGTAAAGGGCAGATAGTAGGTTTCAGACTCCGTAGGTAAAGGGCAGATAGTAGGTTTCAGACTCAGTAGGTAAAGGGCAGATAGTAGGTTTCAGACTCAGTAGGTAAAGGGCAGATAGTAGGTTTCAGACTCAGTAGGTAAAGGGCAGATAGTAGGTTTCAGACTCAGTAGGTAAAGGGCAGATAGTAGGTTTCAGACTCAGTAGGTAAAGGGCAGATATTAGGTTTCAGACTCCGTAGGTAAAGGGCAGATAGTAGGTTTCAGACTCAGTAGGTAAAGGGCAGATAGCAGGTTTCAGACTCAGTAGGTAAAGGGCAGATAGTCGGTATTAGACTCAGTAGGTAAAGGGCAGTTAGTAGGTTTCAGACTCAGTAGGTAAAGGGCAGATAGTAGGTTTCAGACTCAGTAGGTAAATGGCAGATAGTAGGTTTCAGACTCAGTAGATAAAGGGCAGATAGTAGGTTTCAGACTCAGTAGGGAAAGGGCAGATAGTAGGTTTCAGACTCAGTAGGTAAAGGGCAGATAGTAGGTTTCAGACTCCGTAGGTAAAGGGCAGATATTAGGTTTCAGACTCAGTAGGTAAAGGGCAGATAGTAGGTTTCAGACTCAGTAGGTAAAGGGCAGATAGTAGGTTTCACACTCAGTAGGTAAAGGGCAGATAGTAGGTTTCAGACTCAGTAGGTAAAGGGCAGATAGTAGGTTTCAGACTCAGTAGGTAAAGGGCAGATAGTAGGTTTCAGACTCAGTAGGTAAAGGGCAGATAGTAGGTTTCAGACTCAGTAGGTAAAGGGCAGATAGTAGGTTTCAGACTCCGTAGGTAAAGGGCAGATAGTAGGTTTCAGACTCAGTAGGTAAAGGGCAGATAGCAGGTTTCAGACTCAGTAGGTAAAGGGCAGATAGTCGGTATTAGACTCAGTAGGTAAAGGGCAGTTAGTAGGTTTCAGACTCAGTAGGTAAAGGGCAGATAGTAGGTTTCAGACTCAGTAGGTAAATGGCAGATAGTAGGTTTCAGACTCAGTAGGTAAAGGGCAGATAGTAGGTTTCAGACTCAGTAGGTAAAGGGCAGATAGTAGGTTTCAGACTCAGTAGGTAAAGGGCAGATAGTAGGTTTCAGACTCAGTAGGTAAAGGGCAGATTGCAGGTTTCAGACTCAGTAGGTAAAGGGCAGATAGTAGGTTTCAGACTCAGTAGGTAAAGGGCAGATAGTAGGTTTCAGACTCAGTAGATAAAGGGCAGATAGTAGGTTTCAGACTCAGTAGGTAAAGGGCAGATAGTAGGTTTCAGACTCAGTAGGTAAAGGGCAGATAGTAGGTTTCAGACTCAGTAGGTAAAGGGCAGATAGTAGGTTTCAGACTCAGTAGGTAAAGGGCAGATAGTAGGTTTCAGACTCCGTAGGTAAAGGGCAGATAGTAGGCTTCAGGCTCAGTAGGTAAAGGGCAGATAGTAGGTTTCAGGCTCAGTAGGTAAAGGGCAGATAGTAGGTTTCAGACTCAGTAGGTAAAGGGCAGATAGTAGGTTTCAGACTCAGTAGGTAAAGGGCAGATAGTAGGTTTCAGGCTCAGTAGGTAAAGGGCAGATAGTAGGTTTCAGACTCAGTAGGTAAAGGGCAGATAGTAGGTTTCAGACTCAGTAGGTAAAGGGCAGATAGTAGGTTTCAGACTCAGTAGGTAAAGGGCAGATAGTAGGTTTCAGACTCCGTAGGTAAAGGGCAGATAGTAGGTTTCAGACTCCGTAGGTAAAGGGCAGATAGTAGGTTTCAGACTCAGTAGGTAAAGGGCAGATAGTAGGTTTCAGACTCAGTAGGTAAAGGGCAGATAGTAGGTTTCAGACTCAGTAGGTAAAGGGCAGATAGTAGGTTTCAGACTCAGTAGGTAAAGGGCAGATAGTAGGTTTCAGACTCAGTAGGTAAAGGGCAGATAGTAGGTTTCAGACTCCGTAGGTAAAGGGCAGATAGTAGGTTTCAGACTCAGTAGGTAAAGGGCAGATAGCAGGTTTCAGACTCAGTAGGTAAAGGGCAGATAGTCGGTATTAGACTCAGTAGGTAAAGGGCAGTTAGTAGGTTTCAGACTCAGTAGGTAAAGGGCAGATAGTAGGTTTCAGACTCAGTAGGTAAATGGCAGATAGTAGGTTTCAGACTCAGTAGATAAAGGGCAGATAGTAGGTTTCAGACTCAGTAGGTAAAGGGCAGATAGTAGGTTTCACACTCAGTAGGTAAAGGGCAGATAGTAGGTTTCAGACTCCGTAGGTAAAGGGCAGATAGTAGGCTTCAGGCTCAGTAGGTAAAGGGCAGATAGTAGGTTTCAGGCTCAGTAGGTAAAGGGCAGATATTAGGTTTCAGACTCAGTAGGTAAAGGGCAGATAGTAGGTTTCAGACTCAGTAGGTAAAGGGCAGATAGTAGGTTTCAGGCTCAGTAGGTAAAGGGCAGATAGTAGGTTTCAGACTCAGTAGGTAAAGGGCAGATAGTAGGTTTCAGACTCAGTAGGTAAAGGGCAGATAGTAGGTTTCAGACTCAGTAGGTAAAGGGCAGATAGTAGGTTTCAGACTCCGTAGGTAAAGGGCAGATAGTAGGTTTCAGACTCAGTAGGTAAAGGGCAGATAGTAGGTTTCAGACTCAGTAGGTAAAGGGCAGATAGTAGGTTTCAGACTCAGTAGGTAAAGGGCAGATAGTAGGTTTCAGACTCAGTAGGTAAAGGGCAGATTGCAGGTTTCAGACTCAGTAGGTAAAGGGCAGATAGTAGGTTTCAGACTCAGTAGGTAAAGGGCAGATTGCAGGTTTCAGACTCAGTAGGTAAAGGGCAGATTGTAGGTTTCAGACTCAGTAGGTAAAGGGCAGATAGTAGGTTTCAGACTCAGTAGGTAAATGGCAGATAGTAGATTTCAGACTCAGTAGGTAAAGGGCAGATTGTAGGTTTCAGACTCAGTAGGTAAAGGGCAGATAGTAGGTTTCAGACTCAGTAGGTAAAGGGCAGATTGTAGGTTTCAGACTCAGTAGGTAAAGGGCAGATAGTAGGTTTCAGACTCAGTAGGTAAAGGGCAGATAGTAGGTATTAGACTCAGTAGGTAAAGGGCAGTTAGTAGGTTTCAGACTCAGTAGGTAAAGGGCAGATAGTAGGTTTCAGACTCAGTAGGTAAAGGGCAGATTGTCGGTTTCAGACTCAGTAGGTAAAGGGCAGATAGTAGGTTTCAGACTCAGTAGGTAAAGGGCAGATAGTAGGTTTCAGACTCAGTAGGTAAAGGGCAGATAGTAGGTTTCAGACTCAGTAGGTAAAGGGCAGATAGTAGGTTTCAGGCTCAGTAGGTAAAGGGCAGATAGTAGGTTTCAGACTCCGTAGGTAAAGGGCAGATAGTAGGTTTCAGACTCAGTAGGTAAAGGGCAGATAGTAGGTTTCAGACTCAGTAGGTAAAGGGCAGATAGTAGGTTTCAGACTCAGTAGGTAAAGGGCAGATAGTAGGTTTCAGACTCAGTAGGTAAAGGGCAGATAGTAGGTTTCAGACTCAGTAGGTAAAGGGCAGATAGTAGGTTTCAGGCTCAGTAGGTAAAGGGCAGATAGTAGGTTTCAGACTCCGTAGGTAAAGGGCAGATAGTAGGTTTCAGACTCAGTAGGTAAAGGGCAGATAGTAGGTTTCAGACTCAGTAGGTAAAGGGCAGATAGTAGGTTTCACACTCAGTAGGTAAAGGGCAGATAGTAGGTTTCAGACTCCGTAGGTAAAGGGCAGATATTAGGTTTCAGACTCAGTAGGTAAAGGGCAGATAGTAGGTTTCAGACTCAGTAGGTAAAGGGCAGATAGAAGGTTTCACACTCAGTAGGTAAAGGGCAGATAGTAGGTTTCAGACTCCGTAGGTAAAGGGCAGATATTAGGTTTCAGACTCAGTAGGTAAAGGGCAGATAGTAGGTTTCAGACTCAGTAGGTAAAGGGCAGATAGTAGGTATTAGACTCAGTAGGTAAAGGGCAGATAGTAGGTTTCAGACTCAGTAGATAAAGGGCAGATAGTAGGTTTCAGACTCAGTAGATAAAGGGCAGATAGTAGGTTTCAGACTCAGTAGGTAAAGGGCAGATAGTAGGTTTCAGACTCCGTAGGTAAAGGGCAGATAGTAGGTTTCAGACTCAGTAGGTAAAGGGCAGATAGTAGGTTTCAGACTCAGTAGGTAAAGGGCAGATAGTAGGTTTCAGACTCAGTAGGTAAAAGGCAGATAGTAGGTTTCAGACTCAGTAAGTAAAGGGCAGATAGTAGGTTTCAGACTCAGTAGGTAAAGGGCAGATAGTAGGTTTCAGACTCAGTAGGTAAAGGGCAGATAGTAGGTTTCAGACTCAGTAGGTAAAGGGCAGATAGTAGGTTTCAGACTCAGTAGGTAAAGGGCAGATAGTAGGTTTCAGACTCAGTAGGTAAAGGGCAGATAGTAGGTTTCAGACTCAGTAGGTAAAGGGCAGATAGTAGGTTTCAGACTCAGTAGGTAAAGGGCAGATAGTAGGTTTCAGACTCAGTAGGTAAAGGGCAGATTGCAGGTTTCAGACCCAGTAGGTAAAGGGCAGATTGCAGGTTTCAGACTCAGTAGGTAAAGGGCAGATAGTAGGTTTCAGACTCAGTAGGTAAAGGGCAGTTAGTAGGTTTCAGACTCAGTAGGTAAAGGGCAGATAGTAGGTTTCAGACTCAGTAGGTAAAGGGCAGATAGTAGGTTTCAGACTCAGTAGGTAAAGGGCAGATAGTAGGTTTCAGACTCAGTAGGTAAAGGGCAGATAGTAGGTTTCAGACTCAGTAGGTAAAGGGCAGATAGTAGGTTTCAGGCTCAGTAGGTAAAGGGCAGATAGTAGGTTTCAGGCTCAGTAGGTAAAGGGCAGATAGTAGGTTTCAGACTCAGTAGGTAAAGGGCAGATAGTTGGTTTCAGACTCACTCAGTAGGTAAAGGGCAGATAGTAGGTTTCAGACTCAGTAGGTAAAGGGCAGATTGTAGGTTTCAGACTAAGTAGGTAAAGGGCAGATAGTAGGTTTCAGGCTCAGGAGGTAAAGGGCAGATAGTAGGTTTCAGACTCAGTAAGTAAAGGGCAGATAGTAGGTTTCAGACTCAGTAGGTAAAGGGCAGATAGTAGGTTTCAGACTCAGTAGGTAAAGGGCAGATAGTAGGTTTCAGACTCAGTAGGTAAAGGGCAGATTGTAGGTTTCAGACTCAGTAGGTAAAGGGCAGATAGTAGGTTTCAGACTCAGTAGGTAAAGGGCAGATAGTAGGTTTCAGACTCAGTAGATAAAGGGCAGATAGTAGGTTTCAGACTCAGTAGGTAAAGGGCAGATAGTAGGTTTCAGACTCAGTAGGTAAAGGGCAGATAGTAGGTTTCAGACTCAGTAGGTAAAGGGCAGATAGTAGGTTTCAGACTCAGTAGGTAAAGGGCAGATAGTAGGTTTCAGACTCAGTAGGTAAAGGGCAGATAGTAGGTTTCAGACTCACTAGGTAAAGGGCAGATAGTAGGTTTCAGACTCAGTAGGTAAAGGGCACATAGTAGGTTTCAGACTCAGTAGGTAAAGGGCAGATTGTAGGTTTCAGACTCAGTAGGTAAAGGGCAGATAGTAGGTTTCAGACTCAGTAGGTAAAGGGCAGATAGTAGGTTTCAGACTCAGTAGGTAAAGGGCAGATAGTAGGTTTCAGACTCAGTAGGTAAAGGGCAGATTGTAGGTTTCAGACTCAGTAGGTAAAGGGCAGATAGTAGGTTTCAGACTCAGTAGGTAAAGGGCAGATAGTAGGTTTCAGACTCAGTAGGTAAAGGGCAGATAGTAGGTTTCAGACTCCGTAGGTAAAGGGCAGATAGTAGGTTTCAGACTCAGTAGGTAAAGGGCAGATAGTAGGTTTCAGACTCAGTAGGTAAAGGGCAGATAGTAGGTTTCAGACTCAGTAGGTAAAGGGCAGATAGTAGGTTTCAGACTCAGTAGGTAAATGGCAGATAGTAGGTTTCAGACTCAGTAGGTAAAGGGCAGATAGTAGGTTTCAGACTCCGTAGGTAAATGGCAGATAGTAGGTTTCAGACTCAGTAGGTAAAGGGCAGATAGTAGGTTTCAGACTCAGTAGGTAAAGGGCAGATAGTAGGTTTCAGACTCAGTAGGTAAAGGGCAGATAGTAGGTTTCAGACTCAGTAGGTAAAGGGCAGATAGTAGGTTTCAGACTCAGTAGGTAAAGGGCAGATAGTAGGTTTCAGACTCAGTAGGTAAAGGGCAGATAGTAGGTTTCAGACTCAGTAGGTAAAGGGCAGATAGTAGGTTTCAGGCTCAGTAGGTAAAGGGCAGATAGTAGGTTTCAGACTCCGTAGGTAAAGGGCAGATAGTAGGTTTCAGACTCAGTAGGTAAAGGGCAGATAGTAGGTTTCAGACTCAGTAGGTAAAGGGCAGATAGTAGGTTTCAGACTCAGTAGGTAAAGGGCAGATAGTAGGTTTCAGACTCAGTAGGTAAAGGGCAGATAGTAGGTTTCAGACTCAGTAGGTAAATGGCAGATAGTAGGTTTCAGACTCCGTAGGTAAAGGGCAGATTGTAGGTTTCAGACTCAGTAGGTAAAGGGCAGATAGTAGGTTTCAGACTCAGTAGATAAAGGGCAGATAGTAGGTTTCAGACTCAGTAGGTAAAGGGCAGATAGTAGGTTTCAGACTCAGTAGGTAAAGGGCAGATTGTCGGTTTCAGACTCAGTAGGTAAAGGGCAGATAGTAGGTTTCAGACTCAGAAGGTAAAGGGCAGATAGTAGGTTTCAGACTCAGTAGGTATAGGGCAGATAGTAGATTTCAGACTCAGTAGGTAAAGGGCAGATTGTAGGTTTCAGACTCCGTAGGTAAATGGCAGATAGTAGGTTTCAGACTCAGTAGGTAAAGGGCAGATAGTAGGTTTCAGACTCAGTAGGTAAAGGGCAGATAGTAGGTTTCAGACTCAGTAGGTAAAGGGCAGATAGTAGGTTTCAGACTCAGTAGGTAAAGGGCAGATAGTAGGTTTCAGACTCCGTAGGTAAAGGGCAGATAGTAGGTTTCAGACTCAGTAGGTAAAGGGCAGATAGTAGGTTTCAGACTCAGTAGGTAAAGGGCAGATAGTAGGTTTCAGACTCAGTAGGTAAAGGGCAGATAGTAGGTTTCAGACTCAGAAGGTAAATGGCAGATAGTAGGTTTCAGACTCAGTAAGTAAAGGGCAGATAGTAGGTTTCAGACTCAGTAGGTAAAGGGCAGATAGTAGGTTTCAGACTCAGTAGGTAAAGGGCAGATAGTAGGTTTCAGACTCAGTAGGTAAAGGGCAGATAGTAGGTTTCAGACTCAGTAGGTAAAAGGCAGATAGTAGGTTTCAGACTCAGTAAGTAAAGGGCAGATAGTAAGTTTCAGACTCAGTAGGTAAAGGGCAGATAGTAGGTTTCAGACTCAGTAGGTAAAGGGCAGATAGTAGGTTTCAGACTCAGTAGGTAAAGGGCAGATAGTAGGTTTCAGACTCAGTAGGTAAAGGGCAGATAGTAGGTTTCAGACTCAGTAGGTAAAGGGCAGATAGTAGGTTTCAGACTCAGTAGGTAAAGGGCAGATTGTAGGTTTCATACTCAGTAGGTAAAGGGCAGATAGTAGGTTTTAGACTCAGTAGGTAAAGGGCAGATAGTAGGTTTCAGACTCAGTAGGTAAAGGGCAGATAGTAAGTTTCAGACTCAGTAGGTAAAGGGCAGATAGTAGGTTTCAGACTCCGTAGGTAAAGGGCAGATAGTAGGTTTCAGACTTAGTAGGTAAAGGGCAGATAGTAGGTTTCAGACTCAGTAGATAAAGGGCAGATAGTAGGTTTCAGACTCAGTAGGTAAAGGGCAGATAGTAGGTTTCAGACTCAGTAGGTAAAGGGCAGATTGCAGGTTTCAGACTCAGTAGGTAAAGGGCAGATAGTAGGTTTCAGACTCAGTAGGTAAAGGGCAGATAGTAGGTTTCAGACTCAGTAGGTAAAGGGCAGATAGTAGGTTTCAGGCTTAGTAGGTAAAGGGCAGATAGTAGGTTTCAGACTCCGTAGGTAAAGGGCAGATTGCAGGTTTCAGACTCAGTAGGTAAAGGGCAGATAGTAGGTTTCAGACTCAGTAGGTAAAGGGCAGATAGTAGGTTTCAGACTCAGTAGGTAAAGGGCAGATAGTAGGTTTCAGACTCAGTAGGTAAAGGGCAGATAGTAGGTTTCAGACTCAGTAGGTAAAGGGCAGATAGTAGGTTTCAGACTCAGTAGGTAAAGGGCAGATAGTAGGTTTCAGACTCAGTAGGTAAAGGGCAGATAGTAGGTTTCAGACTCAGTAGGTAAAGGGCAGATAGTAGGTTTCAGACTCCGTAGGTAAAGGGCAGATAGTAGGTTTCAGACTCAGTAGGTAAAGGGCAGATAGTAGGTTTCAGACTCAGTAGGTAAAGGGCAGATAGTAGGTTTCAGACTCAGTAGGTAAAGGGCAGATAGTAGGTTTCAGGCTTAGTAGGTAAAGGGCAGATAGTAGGTTTCAGACTCCGTAGGTAAAGGGCAGATTGCAGGTTTCAGACTCAGTAGGTAAAGGGCAGATAGTAGGTTTCAGACTCAGTAGGTAAAGGGCAGATAGTAGGTTTCAGACTCAGTAGGTAAAGGGCAGATAGTAGGTTTCAGACTCAGTAGGTAAAGGGCAGATAGTAGGTTTCAGACTCAGTAGGTAAAGGGCAGATAGTAGGTTTCAGACTCAGTAGGTAAAGGGCAGATAGTAGGTTTCAGACTCAGTAGGTAAAGGGCAGATAGTAGGTTTCAGACTCAGTAGGTAAAGGGCAGATAGTAGGTTTCAGACTCCGTAGGTAAAGGGCAGATAGTAGGTTTCAGACTCAGTAGGTAAAGGGCAGATAGTAGGTTTCAGACTCAGTAGGTAAAGGGCAGATAGTAGGTTTCAGACTCAGTAGGTAAAGGGCAGATAGTAGGTTTCAGACTCAGTAGGTAAAGGGCAGATAGTAGGTTTCAGACTCAGTAGGTAAAGGGCAGATATTAGGTTTCAGACTCAGTAGGTAAAGGGCAGATAGTAGGTTTCAGACTCAGTAGGTAAAGGGCAGATAGTAGGTTTCAGACTCAGTAGGTAAAGGGCAGATAGTAGGTTTCAGACTCAGTAGGTAAAGGGCAGATAGTAGGTTTCAGACTCAGTAGGTAAAGGGCAGATATTAGGTTTCAGACTCCGTAGGTAAAGAGCAGATAGCAGGTTTCAGACTCAGTAGGTAAAGGGCAGATAGTCGGTATTAGACTCAGTAGGTAAAGGGCAGTTAGTAGGTTTCAGACTCAGTAGGTAAAGGGCAGATAGTAGGTTTCAGACTCAGTAGGTAAATGGCAGATAGTAGGTTTCAGACTCAGTAGATAAAGGGCAGATAGTAGGTTTCAGACTCAGTAGGTAAAGGGCAGATAGTAGGTTTCACACTCAGTAGGTAAAGGGCAGATAGTAGGTTTCAGACTCCGTAGGTAAAGGGCAGATATTAGGTTTCAGACTCAGTAGGTAAAGGGCAGATAGTAGGTTTCAGACTCAGTAGGTAAAGGGCAGATAGTAGGTTTCACACTCAGTAGGTAAAGGGCAGATAGTAGGTTTCAGACTCCGTAGGTAAAGGGCAGATAGTAGGTTTCAGACTCAGTAGGTAAAGGGCAGATAGTAGGTTTCAGACTCAGTAGGTAAAGGGCAGATAGTAGGTTTCAGACTCAGTAGGTAAAAGGCAGATAGTAGGTTTCAGACTCAGTAAGTAAAGGGCAGATAGTAGGTTTCAGACTCAGTAGGTAAAGGGCAGATAGTAGGTTTCACACTCAGTAGGTAAAGGGCAGATAGTAGGTTTCAGACTCAGTAGGTAAAGGGCAGATAGTAGGTTTCACACTCAGTAGGTAAAGGGCAGATAGTAGGTTTCAGACTCCGTAGGTAAAGGGCAGATAGTAGGTTTCAGACTCAGTAGGTAAAGGGCAGATAGTAGGTTTCAGACTCAGTAGGTAAAGGGCAGATAGTAGGTTTCAGACTCAGTAGGTAAAGGGCAGATAGTAGGTTTCAGACTCAGTAGGTAAAGGGCAGATAGTAGGTTTCAGACTCAGTAGGTAAAAGGCAGATAGTAGGTTTCAGACTCAGTAAGTAAAGGGCAGATAGTAGGTTTCAGACTCAGTAGGTAAAGGGCAGATAGTAGGTTTCAGACTCAGTAGGTAAAGGGCAGATAGTAGGTTTCAGACTCAGTAGGTAAAGGGCAGATAGTAGGTTTCAGACTCAGTAGGTAAAAGGCAGATAGTAGGTTTCAGACTCAGTAAGTAAAGGGCAGATAGTAAGTTTCAGACTCAGTAGGTAAAGGGCAGATAGTAGGTTTCAGACTCAGTAGGTAAAGGGCAGATAGTAGGTTTCAGACTCAGTAGGTAAAGGGCAGATAGTAGGTTTCAGACTCAGTAGGTAAAGGGCAGATAGTAGGTTTCAGACTCAGTAGGTAAAGGGCAGATAGTAGGTTTCACACTCAGTAGGTAAAGGGCAGATAGTAGGTTTCAGACTCAGTAGGTAAAGGGCAGATAGTAGGTTTCAGACTCAGTAGGTAAAGGGCAGATAGTAGGTTTCAGACTCAGTAGGTAAAGGGCAGATTGCAGGTTTCAGACCCAGTAGGTAAAGGGCAGATTGCAGGTTTCAGACTCAGTAGGTAAAGGGCAGATAGTAGGTTTCAGACTCAGTAGGTAAAGGGCAGATAGTAGGTTTCAGACTCAGTAGGTAAAGGGCAGATAGTAGGTTTCAGACTCAGTAGGTAAAGGGCAGATAGTAGGTTTCAGACTCAGTAGGTAAAGGGCAGATAGTAGGTTTCAGACTCAGTAGGTAAAGGGCAGATAGTAGGTTTCAGACTCAGTAGGTAAAGGGCAGATAGTAGGTTTCAGACTCAGTAGGTAAAGGGCAGATAGTAGGTTTCAGACTCAGTAGGTAAAGGGCAGATAGTAGGTTTCAGACTCAGTAGGTAAAGGGCAGATAGTAGGTTTCAGACTCCGTAGGTAAAGGGCAGATAGTAGGTTTCAGACTCAGTAGGTAAAGGGCAGATAGTAGGTTTCAGACTCAGTAGGTAAAGGGCAGATAGTAGGTTTCAGACTCAGTAGGTAAAGGGCAGATAGTAGGTTTCAGACTCAGTAGGTAAAGGGCAGATAGTAGGTTTCAGACTCAGTAGGTAAAGGGCAGATATTAGGTTTCAGACTCCGTAGGTAAAGGGCAGATAGTAGGTTTCAGACTCAGTAGGTAAAGGGCAGATAGCAGGTTTCAGACTCAGTAGGTAAAGGGCAGATAGTCGGTATTAGACTCAGTAGGTAAAGGGCAGTTAGTAGGTTTCAGACTCAGTAGGTAAAGGGCAGATAGTAGGTTTCAGACTCAGTAGGTAAATGGCAGATAGTAGGTTTCAGACTCAGTAGATAAAGGGCAGATAGTAGGTTTCAGACTCAGTAGGGAAAGGGCAGATAGTAGGTTTCAGACTCAGTAGGTAAAGGGCAGATAGTAGGTTTCAGACTCCGTAGGTAAAGGGCAGATATTAGGTTTCAGACTCAGTAGGTAAAGGGCAGATAGTAGGTTTCAGACTCAGTAGGTAAAGGGCAGATAGTAGGTTTCACACTCAGTAGGTAAAGGGCAGATAGTAGGTTTCAGACTCAGTAGGTAAAGGGCAGATAGTAGGTTTCAGACTCAGTAGGTAAAGGGCAGATAGTAGGTTTCAGACTCAGTAGGTAAAGGGCAGATAGTAGGTTTCAGACTCAGTAGGTAAAGGGCAGATAGTAGGTTTCAGACTCCGTAGGTAAAGGGCAGATAGTAGGTTTCAGACTCAGTAGGTAAAGGGCAGATAGCAGGTTTCAGACTCAGTAGGTAAAGGGCAGATAGTCGGTATTAGACTCAGTAGGTAAAGGGCAGTTAGTAGGTTTCAGACTCAGTAGGTAAAGGGCAGATAGTAGGTTTCAGACTCAGTAGGTAAATGGCAGATAGTAGGTTTCAGACTCAGTAGGTAAAGGGCAGATAGTAGGTTTCAGACTCAGTAGGTAAAGGGCAGATAGTAGGTTTCAGACTCAGTAGGTAAAGGGCAGATAGTAGGTTTCAGACTCAGTAGGTAAAGGGCAGATTGCAGGTTTCAGACTCAGTAGGTAAAGGGCAGATAGTAGGTTTCAGACTCAGTAGGTAAAGGGCAGATAGTAGGTTTCAGACTCAGTAGATAAAGGGCAGATAGTAGGTTTCAGACTCAGTAGGTAAAGGGCAGATAGTAGGTTTCAGACTCAGTAGGTAAAGGGCAGATAGTAGGTTTCAGACTCAGTAGGTAAAGGGCAGATAGTAGGTTTCAGACTCAGTAGGTAAAGGGCAGATAGTAGGTTTCAGACTCCGTAGGTAAAGGGCAGATAGTAGGCTTCAGGCTCAGTAGGTAAAGGGCAGATAGTAGGTTTCAGGCTCAGTAGGTAAAGGGCAGATAGTAGGTTTCAGACTCAGTAGGTAAAGGGCAGATAGTAGGTTTCAGACTCAGTAGGTAAAGGGCAGATAGTAGGTTTCAGGCTCAGTAGGTAAAGGGCAGATAGTAGGTTTCAGACTCAGTAGGTAAAGGGCAGATAGTAGGTTTCAGACTCAGTAGGTAAAGGGCAGATAGTAGGTTTCAGACTCAGTAGGTAAAGGGCAGATAGTAGGTTTCAGACTCCGTAGGTAAAGGGCAGATAGTAGGTTTCAGACTCCGTAGGTAAAGGGCAGATAGTAGGTTTCAGACTCAGTAGGTAAAGGGCAGATAGTAGGTTTCAGACTCAGTAGGTAAAGGGCAGATAGTAGGTTTCAGACTCAGTAGGTAAAGGGCAGATAGTAGGTTTCAGACTCAGTAGGTAAAGGGCAGATAGTAGGTTTCAGACTCAGTAGGTAAAGGGCAGATAGTAGGTTTCAGACTCCGTAGGTAAAGGGCAGATAGTAGGTTTCAGACTCAGTAGGTAAAGGGCAGATAGCAGGTTTCAGACTCAGTAGGTAAAGGGCAGATAGTCGGTATTAGACTCAGTAGGTAAAGGGCAGTTAGTAGGTTTCAGACTCAGTAGGTAAAGGGCAGATAGTAGGTTTCAGACTCAGTAGGTAAATGGCAGATAGTAGGTTTCAGACTCAGTAGATAAAGGGCAGATAGTAGGTTTCAGACTCAGTAGGTAAAGGGCAGATAGTAGGTTTCACACTCAGTAGGTAAAGGGCAGATAGTAGGTTTCAGACTCCGTAGGTAAAGGGCAGATAGTAGGCTTCAGGCTCAGTAGGTAAAGGGCAGATAGTAGGTTTCAGGCTCAGTAGGTAAAGGGCAGATATTAGGTTTCAGACTCAGTAGGTAAAGGGCAGATAGTAGGTTTCAGACTCAGTAGGTAAAGGGCAGATAGTAGGTTTCAGGCTCAGTAGGTAAAGGGCAGATAGTAGGTTTCAGACTCAGTAGGTAAAGGGCAGATAGTAGGTTTCAGACTCAGTAGGTAAAGGGCAGATAGTAGGTTTCAGACTCAGTAGGTAAAGGGCAGATAGTAGGTTTCAGACTCCGTAGGTAAAGGGCAGATAGTAGGTTTCAGACTCAGTAGGTAAAGGGCAGATAGTAGGTTTCAGACTCAGTAGGTAAAGGGCAGATAGTAGGTTTCAGACTCAGTAGGTAAAGGGCAGATAGTAGGTTTCAGACTCAGTAGGTAAAGGGCAGATTGCAGGTTTCAGACTCAGTAGGTAAAGGGCAGATAGTAGGTTTCAGACTCAGTAGGTAAAGGGCAGATTGCAGGTTTCAGACTCAGTAGGTAAAGGGCAGATTGTAGGTTTCAGACTCAGTAGGTAAAGGGCAGATAGTAGGTTTCAGACTCAGTAGGTAAATGGCAGATAGTAGATTTCAGACTCAGTAGGTAAAGGGCAGATTGTAGGTTTCAGACTCAGTAGGTAAAGGGCAGATAGTAGGTTTCAGACTCAGTAGGTAAAGGGCAGATTGTAGGTTTCAGACTCAGTAGGTAAAGGGCAGATAGTAGGTTTCAGACTCAGTAGGTAAAGGGCAGATAGTAGGTATTAGACTCAGTAGGTAAAGGGCAGTTAGTAGGTTTCAGACTCAGTAGGTAAAGGGCAGATAGTAGGTTTCAGACTCAGTAGGTAAAGGGCAGATTGTCGGTTTCAGACTCAGTAGGTAAAGGGCAGATAGTAGGTTTCAGACTCAGTAGGTAAAGGGCAGATAGTAGGTTTCAGACTCAGTAGGTAAAGGGCAGATAGTAGGTTTCAGACTCAGTAGGTAAAGGGCAGATAGTAGGTTTCAGGCTCAGTAGGTAAAGGGCAGATAGTAGGTTTCAGACTCCGTAGGTAAAGGGCAGATAGTAGGTTTCAGACTCAGTAGGTAAAGGGCAGATAGTAGGTTTCAGACTCAGTAGGTAAAGGGCAGATAGTAGGTTTCAGACTCAGTAGGTAAAGGGCAGATAGTAGGTTTCAGACTCAGTAGGTAAAGGGCAGATAGTAGGTTTCAGACTCAGTAGGTAAAGGGCAGATAGTAGGTTTCAGGCTCAGTAGGTAAAGGGCAGATAGTAGGTTTCAGACTCCGTAGGTAAAGGGCAGATAGTAGGTTTCAGACTCAGTAGGTAAAGGGCAGATAGTAGGTTTCAGACTCAGTAGGTAAAGGGCAGATAGTAGGTTTCACACTCAGTAGGTAAAGGGCAGATAGTAGGTTTCAGACTCCGTAGGTAAAGGGCAGATATTAGGTTTCAGACTCAGTAGGTAAAGGGCAGATAGTAGGTTTCAGACTCAGTAGGTAAAGGGCAGATAGAAGGTTTCACACTCAGTAGGTAAAGGGCAGATAGTAGGTTTCAGACTCCGTAGGTAAAGGGCAGATATTAGGTTTCAGACTCAGTAGGTAAAGGGCAGATAGTAGGTTTCAGACTCAGTAGGTAAAGGGCAGATAGTAGGTATTAGACTCAGTAGGTAAAGGGCAGATAGTAGGTTTCAGACTCAGTAGATAAAGGGCAGATAGTAGGTTTCAGACTCAGTAGATAAAGGGCAGATAGTAGGTTTCAGACTCAGTAGGTAAAGGGCAGATAGTAGGTTTCAGACTCCGTAGGTAAAGGGCAGATAGTAGGTTTCAGACTCAGTAGGTAAAGGGCAGATAGTAGGTTTCAGACTCAGTAGGTAAAGGGCAGATAGTAGGTTTCAGACTCAGTAGGTAAAAGGCAGATAGTAGGTTTCAGACTCAGTAAGTAAAGGGCAGATAGTAGGTTTCAGACTCAGTAGGTAAAGGGCAGATAGTAGGTTTCAGACTCAGTAGGTAAAGGGCAGATAGTAGGTTTCAGACTCAGTAGGTAAAGGGCAGATAGTAGGTTTCAGACTCAGTAGGTAAAGGGCAGATAGTAGGTTTCAGACTCAGTAGGTAAAGGGCAGATAGTAGGTTTCAGACTCAGTAGGTAAAGGGCAGATAGTAGGTTTCAGACTCAGTAGGTAAAGGGCAGATAGTAGGTTTCAGACTCAGTAGGTAAAGGGCAGATTGCAGGTTTCAGACCCAGTAGGTAAAGGGCAGATTGCAGGTTTCAGACTCAGTAGGTAAAGGGCAGATAGTAGGTTTCAGACTCAGTAGGTAAAGGGCAGTTAGTAGGTTTCAGACTCAGTAGGTAAAGGGCAGATAGTAGGTTTCAGACTCAGTAGGTAAAGGGCAGATAGTAGGTTTCAGACTCAGTAGGTAAAGGGCAGATAGTAGGTTTCAGACTCAGTAGGTAAAGGGCAGATAGTAGGTTTCAGACTCAGTAGGTAAAGGGCAGATAGTAGGTTTCAGGCTCAGTAGGTAAAGGGCAGATAGTAGGTTTCAGGCTCAGTAGGTAAAGGGCAGATAGTAGGTTTCAGACTCAGTAGGTAAAGGGCAGATAGTTGGTTTCAGACTCACTCAGTAGGTAAAGGGCAGATAGTAGGTTTCAGACTCAGTAGGTAAAGGGCAGATTGTAGGTTTCAGACTAAGTAGGTAAAGGGCAGATAGTAGGTTTCAGGCTCAGGAGGTAAAGGGCAGATAGTAGGTTTCAGACTCAGTAAGTAAAGGGCAGATAGTAGGTTTCAGACTCAGTAGGTAAAGGGCAGATAGTAGGTTTCAGACTCAGTAGGTAAAGGGCAGATAGTAGGTTTCAGACTCAGTAGGTAAAGGGCAGATTGTAGGTTTCAGACTCAGTAGGTAAAGGGCAGATAGTAGGTTTCAGACTCAGTAGGTAAAGGGCAGATAGTAGGTTTCAGACTCAGTAGATAAAGGGCAGATAGTAGGTTTCAGACTCAGTAGGTAAAGGGCAGATAGTAGGTTTCAGACTCAGTAGGTAAAGGGCAGATAGTAGGTTTCAGACTCAGTAGGTAAAGGGCAGATAGTAGGTTTCAGACTCAGTAGGTAAAGGGCAGATAGTAGGTTTCAGACTCAGTAGGTAAAGGGCAGATAGTAGGTTTCAGACTCACTAGGTAAAGGGCAGATAGTAGGTTTCAGACTCAGTAGGTAAAGGGCACATAGTAGGTTTCAGACTCAGTAGGTAAAGGGCAGATTGTAGGTTTCAGACTCAGTAGGTAAAGGGCAGATAGTAGGTTTCAGACTCAGTAGGTAAAGGGCAGATAGTAGGTTTCAGACTCAGTAGGTAAAGGGCAGATAGTAGGTTTCAGACTCAGTAGGTAAAGGGCAGATAGTAGGTTTCAGACTCAGTAGGTAAAGGGCAGATAGTAGGTTTCAGACTCAGTAGGTAAAGGGCAGATAGTAGGTTTCAGACTCAGTAGGTAAAGGGCAGATAGTAGGTTTCAGACTCCGTAGGTAAAGGGCAGATAGTAGGTTTCAGACTCAGTAGGTAAAGGGCAGATAGTAGGTTTCAGACTCAGTAGGTAAAGGGCAGATAGTAGGTTTCAGACTCAGTAGGTAAAGGGCAGATAGTAGGTTTCAGACTCAGTAGGTAAATGGCAGATAGTAGGTTTCAGACTCAGTAGGTAAAGGGCAGATAGTAGGTTTCAGACTCCGTAGGTAAATGGCAGATAGTAGGTTTCAGACTCAGTAGGTAAAGGGCAGATAGTAGGTTTCAGACTCAGTAGGTAAAGGGCAGATAGTAGGTTTCAGACTCAGTAGGTAAAGGGCAGATAGTAGGTTTCAGACTCAGTAGGTAAAGGGCAGATAGTAGGTTTCAGACTCAGTAGGTAAAGGGCAGATAGTAGGTTTCAGACTCAGTAGGTAAAGGGCAGATAGTAGGTTTCAGACTCAGTAGGTAAAGGGCAGATAGTAGGTTTCAGGCTCAGTAGGTAAAGGGCAGATAGTAGGTTTCAGACTCCGTAGGTAAAGGGCAGATAGTAGGTTTCAGACTCAGTAGGTAAAGGGCAGATAGTAGGTTTCAGACTCAGTAGGTAAAGGGCAGATAGTAGGTTTCAGACTCAGTAGGTAAAGGGCAGATAGTAGGTTTCAGACTCAGTAGGTAAAGGGCAGATAGTAGGTTTCAGACTCAGTAGGTAAAGGGCAGATAGTAGGTTTCAGACTCCGTAGGTAAAGGGCAGATTGTAGGTTTCAGACTCAGTAGGTAAAGGGCAGATAGTAGGTTTCAGACTCAGTAGATAAAGGGCAGATAGTAGGTTTCAGACTCAGTAGGTAAAGGGCAGATAGTAGGTTTCAGACTCAGTAGGTAAAGGGCAGATTGTCGGTTTCAGACTCAGTAGGTAAAGGGCAGATAGTAGGTTTCAGACTCAGAAGGTAAAGGGCAGATAGTAGGTTTCAGACTCAGTAGGTATAGGGCAGATAGTAGATTTCAGACTCAGTAGGTAAAGGGCAGATTGTAGGTTTCAGACTCCGTAGGTAAATGGCAGATAGTAGGTTTCAGACTCAGTAGGTAAAGGGCAGATAGTAGGTTTCAGACTCAGTAGGTAAAGGGCAGATAGTAGGTTTCAGACTCAGTAGGTAAAGGGCAGATAGTAGGTTTCAGACTCAGTAGGTAAAGGGCAGATAGTAGGTTTCAGACTCCGTAGGTAAAGGGCAGATAGTAGGTTTCAGACTCAGTAGGTAAAGGGCAGATAGTAGGTTTCAGACTCAGTAGGTAAAGGGCAGATAGTAGGTTTCAGACTCAGTAGGTAAAGGGCAGATAGTAGGTTTCAGACTCAGAAGGTAAATGGCAGATAGTAGGTTTCAGACTCAGTAAGTAAAGGGCAGATAGTAGGTTTCAGACTCAGTAGGTAAAGGGCAGATAGTAGGTTTCAGACTCAGTAGGTAAAGGGCAGATAGTAGGTTTCAGACTCAGTAGGTAAAGGGCAGATAGTAGGTTTCAGACTCAGTAGGTAAAAGGCAGATAGTAGGTTTCAGACTCAGTAAGTAAAGGGCAGATAGTAAGTTTCAGACTCAGTAGGTAAAGGGCAGATAGTAGGTTTCAGACTCAGTAGGTAAAGGGCAGATAGTAGGTTTCAGACTCAGTAGGTAAAGGGCAGATAGTAGGTTTCAGACTCAGTAGGTAAAGGGCAGATAGTAGGTTTCAGACTCAGTAGGTAAAGGGCAGATAGTAGGTTTCAGACTCAGTAGGTAAAGGGCAGATTGTAGGTTTCATACTCAGTAGGTAAAGGGCAGATAGTAGGTTTTAGACTCAGTAGGTAAAGGGCAGATAGTAGGTTTCAGACTCAGTAGGTAAAGGGCAGATAGTAAGTTTCAGACTCAGTAGGTAAAGGGCAGATAGTAGGTTTCAGACTCCGTAGGTAAAGGGCAGATAGTAGGTTTCAGACTTAGTAGGTAAAGGGCAGATAGTAGGTTTCAGACTCAGTAGATAAAGGGCAGATAGTAGGTTTCAGACTCAGTAGGTAAAGGGCAGATAGTAGGTTTCAGACTCAGTAGGTAAAGGGCAGATTGCAGGTTTCAGACTCAGTAGGTAAAGGGCAGATAGTAGGTTTCAGACTCAGTAGGTAAAGGGCAGATAGTAGGTTTCAGACTCAGTAGGTAAAGGGCAGATAGTAGGTTTCAGGCTTAGTAGGTAAAGGGCAGATAGTAGGTTTCAGACTCCGTAGGTAAAGGGCAGATTGCAGGTTTCAGACTCAGTAGGTAAAGGGCAGATAGTAGGTTTCAGACTCAGTAGGTAAAGGGCAGATAGTAGGTTTCAGACTCAGTAGGTAAAGGGCAGATAGTAGGTTTCAGACTCAGTAGGTAAAGGGCAGATAGTAGGTTTCAGACTCAGTAGGTAAAGGGCAGATAGTAGGTTTCAGACTCAGTAGGTAAAGGGCAGATAGTAGGTTTCAGACTCAGTAGGTAAAGGGCAGATAGTAGGTTTCAGACTCAGTAGGTAAAGGGCAGATAGTAGGTTTCAGACTCCGTAGGTAAAGGGCAGATAGTAGGTTTCAGACTCAGTAGGTAAAGGGCAGATAGTAGGTTTCAGACTCAGTAGGTAAAGGGCAGATAGTAGGTTTCAGACTCAGTAGGTAAAGGGCAGATAGTAGGTTTCAGGCTTAGTAGGTAAAGGGCAGATAGTAGGTTTCAGACTCCGTAGGTAAAGGGCAGATTGCAGGTTTCAGACTCAGTAGGTAAAGGGCAGATAGTAGGTTTCAGACTCAGTAGGTAAAGGGCAGATAGTAGGTTTCAGACTCAGTAGGTAAAGGGCAGATAGTAGGTTTCAGACTCAGTAGGTAAAGGGCAGATAGTAGGTTTCAGACTCAGTAGGTAAAGGGCAGATAGTAGGTTTCAGACTCAGTAGGTAAAGGGCAGATAGTAGGTTTCAGACTCAGTAGGTAAAGGGCAGATAGTAGGTTTCAGACTCAGTAGGTAAAGGGCAGATAGTAGGTTTCAGACTCCGTAGGTAAAGGGCAGATAGTAGGTTTCAGACTCAGTAGGTAAAGGGCAGATAGTAGGTTTCAGACTCAGTAGGTAAAGGGCAGATAGTAGGTTTCAGACTCAGTAGGTAAAGGGCAGATAGTAGGTTTCAGACTCAGTAGGTAAAGGGCAGATAGTAGGTTTCAGACTCAGTAGGTAAAGGGCAGATATTAGGTTTCAGACTCAGTAGGTAAAGGGCAGATAGTAGGTTTCAGACTCAGTAGGTAAAGGGCAGATAGTAGGTTTCAGACTCAGTAGGTAAAGGGCAGATAGTAGGTTTCAGACTCAGTAGGTAAAGGGCAGATAGTAGGTTTCAGACTCAGTAGGTAAAGGGCAGATATTAGGTTTCAGACTCCGTAGGTAAAGAGCAGATAGCAGGTTTCAGACTCAGTAGGTAAAGGGCAGATAGTCGGTATTAGACTCAGTAGGTAAAGGGCAGTTAGTAGGTTTCAGACTCAGTAGGTAAAGGGCAGATAGTAGGTTTCAGACTCAGTAGGTAAATGGCAGATAGTAGGTTTCAGACTCAGTAGATAAAGGGCAGATAGTAGGTTTCAGACTCAGTAGGTAAAGGGCAGATAGTAGGTTTCACACTCAGTAGGTAAAGGGCAGATAGTAGGTTTCAGACTCCGTAGGTAAAGGGCAGATAGTAGGTTTCAGACTCAGTAGGTAAAGGGCAGATAGTAGGTTTCAGACTCAGTAGGTAAAGGGCAGATAGTAGGTTTCAGACTCAGTAGGTAAAGGGCAGATAGTAGGTTTCAGACTCAGTAGGTAAAGGGCAGATAGTAGGTTTCAGACTCAGTAGGTAAAGGGCAGATAGTAGGTTTCAGACTCAGTAGGTAAAGGGCAGATAGTAGGTTTCAGACTCAGTAGGTAAAGGGCAGATAGTAGGTTTCAGACTCAGTAGGTAAAGGGCAGATAGTAGGTTTCAGACTCAGTAGGTAAAGGGCAGATAGTAGGTTTCAGACTCAGTAGGTAAAGGGCAGATAGTAGGTTTCAGACTCAGTAGGTAAAGGGCAGATAGTAGGTTTCAGACTCAGTAGGTAAAGGGCAGATAGTAGGTTTCAGACTCAGTAGGTAAAGGGCAGATAGTAGGTTTCAGACTCAGTAGGTAAAGGGCAGATAGTAGGTTTCAGACTCAGTAGGTAAAGGGCAGATAGTAGGTTTCAGACTCAGTAGGTAAAGGGCAGATAGTAGGTTTCAGACTCAGTAGGTAAAGGGCAGATAGTAGGTTTCAGACTCAGTAGGTAAAGGGCAGATAGTAGGTTTCAGACTCAGTAGGTAAAGGGCAGATAGTAGGTTTCAGACTCAGTAGGTAAAGGGCAGATAGTAGGTTTCAGACTCAGTAGGTAAAGGGCAGATAGTAGGTTTCAGACTCAGTAGGTAAAGGGCAGATAGTAGGTTTCAGACTCAGTAGGTAAAGGGCAGATAGTAGGTTTCAGACTCAGTAGGTAAAGGGCAGATAGTAGGTTTCAGACTCAGTAGGTAAAGGGCAGATAGTAGGTTTCAGACTCAGTAGGTAAAGGGCAGATAGTAGTCAGACTCAGTAGTAAGGGATAGTAGTTCAGACTCAGTAGGTAAAGGGCAGATA